>NC_064418.1:562500-567500 GCF_023375975.1 Astyanax mexicanus | reverse complement strand
AAAATAGCAAAATAGGAAAAGATACAAACAGCCCTGGGAAAAAATAAGAGAGCACTTTTTGTTCTGTTTGGGTGTAAATGTGATTTAAATCAGTAAATACAGATCAGACTTGTGTATCAGATGTGGTTTCTGATTATCACACGTGTGATAATTTATTCACATTCATGTAGATTAAAATTGCAATGGACTCACTATGAAATGTATTTTGTATAATCCATAACACACACACACACACATATATATATATATATTATTTTATAGGCTATATAATAATAAATATAAATTATATAAATTATAAATTATAAAATTATAAAAATAAAATAAATGCTCTAAATGAGAATATTTTTATTTGTAATTTGGGAGAAATGTTGTCTGTAGTTTATAGAATAAAACAACAATGTTCATTTTACTCAAACATAAACCTATAAATAGCAAAATAGTGTCTGATAGTCTGTCTATATATAAATATATATACATTTGTAAGCTACATCTAATACACGTGAAGCATAATATAATTATTGTTAGGTACTTACATACAAAATGCAAATTGATGTTATCATTGTTATATAACTGTGTGTGTGTGTGTGTGTGTGTGTGTGTGTGTGTGTGTGTGTGTGTGTGTGTGTGTTTTACAGAGTTCCATTCATCTCTCTAAGCAGTGAATGACTTTACTTGTCACTTGTATTTTTAGGATTTCCTATTACAATGTTCCCCAAGTCCACACACACACACACACACACACACACACACACACACACACACACACTGTATAGCGTGATGTGATTACTGTTAACTTTGCACATTGTTTTCTGGGTCTGAGTGTGTGTTTTGTCAGGGTGTGTGTTCTCTTCCTCAGAGAAACATGTGTACCATCCCTCCTGGCATGCTGTAGGGCACACACACACACATATACAAACACACACACACACATATACAAACACACACACATGGCCATAAAAAGCTAGCCCCTCTCTGAATGCTGTCTGCGCTGACAAATAGTATCTCTATCTCTCTCTCAATTCAATTTTTAAATGTTAAATTTAAAAATAGCTTTATTGGCATGAATTGCAATTAACTACTTTTGCCAAAGCAATGAAACAAGAAGTTAATATACAAAAAATAACAATACATATAATATATATATATAAATATATCTTACATGTAAAAGTAAATCATATAGAT
The DNA here is from genome assembly GCF_023375975.1 of Astyanax mexicanus. Lineage (NCBI taxonomy): Eukaryota > Metazoa > Chordata > Actinopteri > Characiformes > Acestrorhamphidae > Astyanax > Astyanax mexicanus. The sequence continues at coordinate 566,318 of NC_064418.1, read as the reverse complement.
AAATAATAAAAAAGATCAATTAATAAGACATTAATTACAGTGTTATATGTTGTAACAGTTGTGAATAAATTGTGATTATCTCTCTCTCTCTGTCTCTCTCTCTCTTTCTCTCTCTCTCATTGTCCCTTTCTCTCTCTGTTTATGGCCTAAAGGGAAATTTCACCCATATTTCTAAATTCTCTGTATAATTAAAGCGCTCTAGAGTAAACACAGCCAATCAGAGAGAGTTTAGTGTGAAACTCTGACTGAAGGAACTGTATAAATGTATGTGTGCCAGTAGAGTTTCACCACACTCACCACACCGGAATAAACACACACACACACACACTCCCAATCCAGAACACACACACACACACACACACACACACACACACACAGCACACGCTATCCGGTCCTGCTTGCGTTTCCCGTCTCCGGGCCGCGGTGGTAAAAGCTTCAGAGGCTTTTAGCTGGATGGACGTCCACCTGAGAAACGCTCTCAGTCTCTGAGCACAAATTGCTTTTCTTCACGTCGGGAGCGGAGCTGCTCACAGCCTGAATAAAAGCAGGTCCATTTAGAGCCGTGAAAGAGTGAAAAAGTGAAAAAAGTCCCCCAGAATTACTGAAATTCTGATACATTTCAAATTCTGAATTACGTCATATCTTTAGTTAACACCTACTACAGCATAAAAGTGATTAAATGAATCAGTTTCTCTGATTTTGCTATTTATAGGTTTATGTTTGAGTAAAATGAACATTGTTGTTTTATTCTATAAACTACAGACAACATTTCTCCCAAATTACAAATAAAAATATTCTCATTTAGAGCATTTATTTACAGAAAATGAGAAATATTTGTCAAAATGTCAACATATTTCATGTTCATTTTAAAAACAACAATGCTAAAGTTTTCAGAGTTCAGAAATAATCAATATTTGGTGGAATAACCCTGGTTGGTTTTTAATCACAGTTTTAGTTTTCATGCATCTTGGCATCATGTTCTCCTCCACCAGTCTTACACACTGCTTTTGGATAACTTTATGCTGCTTTACTCCTGGTGTAAAAATTCAAGCAGTTCAGTTTGGTGGTTTGATGGTTTGTGATCATCCATCTTCCTCTTGATTATATTCCAGAGGTTTTCAATTCGATAAAATCAAAGAAACTCATCATTAGTCTTAATTTTATTCATTATTTTATTCATTATGTTTAATCGCAATTGCAGATAGCATCTACAATGCTTAATTGTGTGTGTATGGTGAGACATGTGACACACACACACACGCACACACACACACACACACACACACACTCAGTTTGGTCTTAATTCCCGGCTCCGCCCCCTGTAGGGGACAGTAGCAGTGGGAGATGGTAAATGTCACTGATTCAGCTAATGTGCGGAAGCCTTTGAACATGATGCAGTCTGCACAAACTACCGACGGCACTATGACACACACACACACACACACACACACACACACACTACCACACACACATAGTCAGACTTCAAAGGCACCGTAGCTGAGCTTTCTTTGTCTGTTCAGTGGTTCGGGTTAAAGCATAATACAGTAGCTTCACAGACTGAAACAGGCATGTTAGTGTTTCAGCCAGCAGGGGGCGATGGGTTTCTCCCTGAAAATGAAAGTAACATATTTTTTGTGGGTTCAATACCCAGGTTCACTAACAGTACGTGCTCACAAGCACTTAAGGCTCAACGCTTTCTATTCTTTTCAGTGGAGAGAGATGCGGCGTGCTGCGGTGCATGTTGGGTTGCATTTGCATTGAATGCAGCCCCGCCCTCTGGAGAAACCACACTGCGTCCAGCCAATCAGGAAAGAGCAGGCTGCAACTTCACACTTATACAAACACAAAACACACAGACGCCTCTTAACCACAGAGAAGAGAAGCTGCAAATAGAGGAATATGGATTTATAGAACTATAAATTTCTTACATTTATGATTGCCTACTTCTGTTGCTTCATTTAAATAAAAGAAAACGTCACATAGACACGTACCAAACGTTGCCATGGTGGGTCCTTGAGCGATTTTTTTTACAAATGGAGATAGTCTCCAACTTTACTGCAGTAATATAGAGCTACAAGTGAAGGGTTTCTGATCAGAAAGTCCATAAAGAAGATGAGATTGGACGTTTCCTGGGTTTAACTGGGATCTCCATCAGCCCTGCTGTGGAAGCTCTCAGTAAACACTCTCTAAAGTAGGAAACTTGAGGTCAGAAATCATCAGAACTGAAAAAAAAAGAAAAACTGGACAAACAGGAAGCTGGCGGTTGAGCTCTTCGGGTCAGTACCTGTCTGCTGCTATTTTCCGGTGAAGATGACTCATCGCCTTATCAGCGTCTAATCACCGCACCGGCTTTTTACCACAGACAGAAACTGCTGGCTGTGAGCAGAATATGAGAAACGGGGAGGTAAACGAGGGGCAGGGCGGATACTCGCCTGAATTCTAATGAGAAACTGTCTCTTACCAATCTGCAGAACAAATTCAGAGACAGATCAGGGTGTGTTTTATTTATAATCACCTTTATCAGTCTGATCAAAACGTATTCCTACAGAAAAAGCATACGGTGTACGGTGCACCAGATTATAAATTGCATTAAGCAACACTATTTAGGATGCCTACGTCGAAGTGAGCAAGGGTGTCGCCATGTTTTTCTTCCAATGGGGTTGGGGAAGCTTGGGGAAGTGGCTAAGTAAACAAAACTGTAATTCTTAAAAGAACATTTTCTTTTAAAGTTAAATGAGCACTGGCTGTTAATCTACACAGATTTCTATCCTGAAAACTTTTGTTTATTTGGGTGAGTAAAGTGCTTCCGTTTATTTACAGTAAGCTTAGATTTCCAATATTTTTTCCAGCACTAAGGCTGGGTGCAGCAGCATTAGCATCAGCCGCTAGTCGCAGCACTAGCGGGAAGTAAATGCCACCCAATAATGCTAGACTACGTACCAATTTCCGATGGCCTATAGAAATTATTGCAACCACAGATATCATAGTAATACCTTAACAACCACCTAGCCACCACTTAGCAACCACCACGGATACCATAGCAACACCTAAGCAACTTCAGCCTAACCTCAGCACTGCAATCACACTCTCAGTTTCTGCAGGAAGTGCAATCTAGTTACAATAATAAGTAATGAGAATATTTAGACACTGTAATTGCAATATGAAACATGTATAATTTCCTAAACAAATAAAACACAAATAGATTTTTAAAACAAAGTAAGCAAACAAAGCTTTAAAATAAGCTGTATATCCTTCTCCTGCTTTGTGAGCATCAATTGTGTTTTTTTTTTTTGTACCGGGCTCAAATAATAGCTAAACACAACATGTTCATGTAACACAGCAGCAGCAGGAAAACGACAGAGAGCATTTACACCCGCCAACTTCTCTAATTAAACCAAAACTCTCAAATCACCCCCAACGTCAGCACCTCAAAAACAGGATTAGCGTTGGACACGGCTCCAGACATTCAGAGCCCATTAAAGAACTCCGCTTAATTATTATTACTCCTCCATTCAGTTTAATCAATTTGCAAGAAATATTTTTAATCTCCTCGAAACACAATGCGAGACGTTCGGGCTTTTTTTCAGCGCTGTGTCTTTTGACAGCTCAAACAGGGGTGTTTTTATTCCCGAGAGGAGGATGAGGATTTAATACCGGCGTCTGAAACGCGCTGAACTGAATACGAGAGGACGGGCGGCTCTTAATAAACCGTACAGCACCGCCGCCGCCGTCAGCTGCTGCCGCTGAATTAGCTTTATTTGATTTCATGCTGCAGGTTTGAGCTGGTTGAGCTGGTGCAGCTGATTAGAAACACACGC